>NC_086447.1:5218030-5228030 GCF_028390025.1 Pseudophryne corroboree | reverse complement strand
TCTGTTTCCTTATCTAGCCATGTGAAGTTCAATACTTAGCCTTTAGTTTGGAAGATGTCCTGGGGATTTAGCTGCCATGCTGCTTGGTGCCAGGTAGCTGTGTGTGTGAGTGTAGCTACATTACATCTGTTCTCTGAGGCCACAGCCGACCACTACCTTCCTGTTTGACCAGTACCTGGGGGAGGGGTCTTTCTTTCTCCTTTGTATATGCTAATCAGGTTCAGCCCTGAAAACTTAGTAAAAGGTTGTCTTGAGCATCCATTGTTCTAACAATATGATCTTAGCTTTTATACATATAATCATATCTATCTGCTGCAATGTCCCACAACAACACAACAGGCCTCAAACTAACCCACACCTCATTCTGCTTGCTTCAATACCAAACATGATGTGTTTATCTGGTTCGGTTCGAATGATACACATCCATGACATTAATTCATTAGCCAATTCTAAATCTCCATGATGTCTGGTGCTGTTCATTATTATAACCATGTACTGTATGAAACAAGTGCCGAATCCATCTCTGTGCCATGTCCGAGCAAATGCGTGTGTTTCCATATATTGCTGTGCTCGCTGCGCATATTTGCAAGTATAGCGACTTATATGTGTGCAGTTTATATGGTCTCTCTATGTAATATTTTTGACTTTGACAGTGTGTATATATGTGTGTACAGAGAGTGAGAGGCAGAAGTGTATTGGTACAGGCCTGGCTGTGTGTGTGTGCATATATATATATATGTGTACAGAGAGCGAGAGGCAGAAGTGTATTGGTACAGGCCTGGGTGTGTGTGTGTATATATATATATATATATCTGTGTGTACAGAGAGCGAGAGGCAGAAGTGTATTGGTACAGGCCTGGCTCTGTGTGTGTGTGTGTGTATAGGTGTGTACAGAGAGCGAGAGGCAGAAGTGTATTGGTACAGGCTTGGGTGTGTGTGTGTGTGTATATATGTGTGTACAGAGAGTGAGAGGCAGAAGTGTATTGGTACAGGCCTGGCTGTGTGTGTGTGCATATATATATATATGTGTACAGAGAGCGAGAGGCAGAAGTGTATTGGTACAGGCCTGGGTGTGTGTGTGTGTATATATATATATATATATATATATATCTATCTGTGTGTACAGAGAGCGAGAGGCAGAAGTGTATTGGTACAGGCCTGGCTCTGTGTGTGTATAGGTGTGTACAGAGAGCGAGAGGCAGAAGTGTATTGGTACAGGCCTGGGTGTGTGTGTATATATGTGTGTACAGAGAGTGAGAGGCAGAAGTGTATTGGTACAGGCCTGGCTGTGTGTGTGTGTGTATATATATATATATTTCTCCTTCATCCACTAGGGGCCACTGGAGCGTAGTTACAATGGGGAAATAGTAGGCAGTAAATGGGAGCTGGCACTTTAAAATTCTCACACTGTGGCTAGCTCCTCCCCTACTATCTCCCCTCCAAGCCAGTCTTAGTTAGTGCCCGATGTGAGCTGGTTCACTTGGGTTTAGCTGAAGAATTTTTTTCTTTATTATTTTATTTTTCTTTCTTACACACACAGACTGGCAGCTCTGCCACTGCCAGTCTGCACCGTGGGAGCTGCCGGCGGGGTCCCATCGCAGCTGCGTGCGGCTCGGGATGGGCCCCGGCTGAGGGAGACACTGAGCTCTCCTGAGTTGGCGGACACCGCTGCGTGCGGCGCGTGTCGGGACCACTCCATCCAGCAGAAGATTCCGGCAGCAAGGCAGCGGTGAGTATCTGACGGCCGGACACCGCTGCGTGCGGCGTGTGTCGGGGCCACCCTCCACCACTGAAAGGTGTGTATATCCCCCCCACCCAGAGTGTTGGGATGAAGGGGTGACAGGGGGGTTCTGAAGAATTAATTTTATTATTGGTGACTACAGGGGGACAGTGACAGAACACCCCTACAGCACCCTAACAACCCCCCCAATCCCCCCCCCCCCTCGGATTATTATTAATCATTTCTCTATCGTCCTAGTGGATGCTGGGGTTCCTGAAAGGACCATGGGGAATAGCGGCTCCGCAGGAGACAGGGCACAAAAAGTAAAGCTTTAGGATCAGGTGGTGTGCACTGGCTCCTCCCCCTATGACCCTCCTCCAAGCCCCAGTTAGATTTTTGTGCCCGGCCGAGAAGGGTGCAATCTAGGTGGCTCTCCTAAAGAGCTGCTTAGAAAAGTTTAGCTTAGGTTTTTTATTTTACAGTGAGTCCTGCTGGCAACAGGATCACTGCAACGAGGGACTTAGGGGAGAAGAAGTGAACTCACCTGCGTGCAGGATGGATTGGCTTCTTTGGCTACTGGACATTAGCTCCAGAGGGACGATCACAGGTACAGCCTGGATGGTCACCGGAGCCTCGCCGCCGGCCCCCTTGCAGATGCTGAAACAAGAAGAAGGTCCAGAATCGGCGGCAGAAGACTCCTCAGTCTTCTTAAGGTAGCGCACAGCACTGCAGCTGTGCGCCATTTTCCTCTCAGCACACTTCACACGGCAGTCACTGAGGGTGCAGGGCGCTGGAAGGGGGGCGCCCTGGGAGGCAATGAAAACCTATTTTTGGCTAAAAATACCTCACATATAGCCTCCGGGGGCTATATGGAGATATTTAACCCCTGCCAGAATCCGTTAAGAGCGGGAGACGAGGCCGCCGAAAAAGGGGCGGGGCCTATCTCCTCAGCACACAGCGCCATTTTCCCTCACAGAAAGGCTGGAGGGAAGGCTCCCAGGCTCTCCCCTGCACTGCACTACAGAAACAGGGTTAAAACAGAGAGGGGGGGCACTAATTTGGCGTTAGAAATATATAAAAAAGATGCTATAAGGGAAAACACTTATATAAGGTTGTCCCTATATAATTATAGCGTTTTTGGTGTGTGCTGGCAAACTCTCCCTCTGTCTCTCCAAAGGGCTAGTAGGTCCTGTCCTCTATCAGAGCATTCCCTGTGTGTGTGCTGTGTGTCGGTACGTGTGTGTCGACATGTATGAGGACGATGTTGGTGAGGAGGCGGAGCAATTGCCTGTAATGGTGATGTCACTCTCTAGGGAGTCGACACCGGAATGGATGGCTTATTTAGGGAATTACGTGATAATGTCAACACGCGGCAAGGTCGGTTGACGACATGAGACGGCCGACAAACAATTAGTACCGGTCCAGACGTCTCAAAAACACCGTCAGGGGTTTTAAAACGCCCGTTTACTTTAGTCGGTCGACACAGACACAGACAGGGACACTGAATCCAGTGTCGACGGTGAATAAACAAACGTATTCCTTATTAGGGCCACACGTTAAAGGCAATGAAGGAGGTGTTACATATTTCTGATACTACAAGTACCACAAAAGAGGGTATTATGTGGGATGTGAAAAAACTACCGTAGTTTTTCCTGAATCAGATAAATTAAATGAAGTGTGTGATGATGCGTGGGTTCCCCCCGATAGAAAATATGGGCGGTATACCCTTTCCCGCCAGAAGTTAGGGCGCGTTGGGAAACACCCCTTAGGGTGGATAAGGCGCTCACACGCTTATCAAAACAAGTGGCGGTACCGTCTATAGATAGGGCCGTCCTCAAGGAGCCAGCTGACAGGAGGCTGGAAAATATCATAAAAAGTATATACACACATACTGGTGTTATACTGCGACCAGCGATCGCCTCAGCCTGGATGTGCAGAGCTGGGGTGGCTTGGTCGGATTCCCTGACTAAAAATATTGATACCCTTGACAGGGACAGTATTTTATTGACTATAGAGCATTTAAAGGATGCATTTCTATATATGCGAGATGCACAGAGGGATATTTGCACTCTGGCATCAAGAGTAAGTGCGATGTCCATATCTGCCAGAAGATGTTTATGGACACGACAGTGGTCAGGTGATGCAGATTCCAAACGGCACAAAGGTGTATTGCCGTATAAAGGAAGAGGAGTTATTTGGGGTCGGTCCATCGGACCTGGTGGCCACGGCAACTGCTGGAAAATCCACCGTTTTTTACCCTAAGTCACATCTCTGCAGAAAAAGACACCGTCTTTTCAGCTTCAGTCCTTTCGTCCCTATAAGAGTCATATCTGCCCAGGGATAGAGGAAAGGGAAGAAGACTGCAGCAGGCAGCCCATTCCCAGGAACAGAAGCGTTTCACCGCTTCTGACAAGTTCTCAGCATGACGCTGAGACCGTACAGGACCCCTGGATCCTACAAGTAGTATCCCAGGGGTACAGATTGGAATGTCGAGAAGTTTCCCCTGCGCAGGCTTCTGAAGTCTGCTTTACCAAGGTCTCCCTCCGACAAGGAGGCAGTATGGGAAACAATTCACGAGCTGTATTCCCAGCAGGTGATAATTAAATTACCCCTCCTACAACAAGAAAAGGGGTATTATTCCACACTATATTGTGGTACTGAAGCCAGAAGGCTAGGTGAGACCTATTCTAAATCTAAAAAAATTTGAACACTTACAAAGGTTCAAATCAAGATGGAGTCACTCAGAGCAGTGATAACGAACCGGGAAGAAGGGGACTATATGGTGTCCCGAGACATCAGGGATGCTTACCTCCATGTCCCAAAATTTGCCCTTATCACTAAGGGTACCTCAGGTTCGTGGTACAGAACTGTCACTATCAGTTTCAGACGCTGCCGTTTGGATTGTCCACGGCACCCCGGGTCTTTACCAAGGTAATGGCCGAAATGATGGTTCTTCTTCGAAGAAAAGGCGTCTTAATTATCCCTTACTTGGACGATCTCCTGATAAGGGCAAAGTCCAGGGAACAGTTGGAGGTCGGAGTAGCACTATCTCGGATACTGTTACAACAGCAGGGGTGGATTCTAAATATTCCAAAATCGCAGCTGATCCCGACAACAAGTCTCCTGTGCTTAGGGATGATTCTGGACACAGTCCAGAAAAAGGTGTTTCTCCCGGAAGAGAAAGCCAGGGAGTTATCCGAGCTAGTCAGGAACCTCCTAAAATCAGTGCATCATTGCACAAGGGCCATGGTAAAAAAATGGTGACTTCCTTCGAAGCAATTCCAGTCGGCAGATTTCATGCAAGAACTTTTCAGTGGGATCTGCTGGACAAATGGTCCGGATCGCATCTTCAGATGCATCAGCGGATAACCCTATATCCAAGGACAAGGGTGTCTCTCCTGTGGTGGTTACAGAGTGCTCATCTTCTAGAGGGCCGCAGATTCGGCATTCAGTTTTGGATGTTGGTGACCACGGAGGCCAGCCCGAGAGGCTGGGGAGCAGTCACACAAGGAAAAAATTTCCAGGGAGTGTGATCAAGTCTGGAGACTTTTCTCCACATAAATATAGCTAAGGGTAAATTTATAATGCTCTAAGCTTAGCAAGACCTCTGCTTCAAGGTCAGCCGGTATTGATCCAGTGGGATAAAACATCACGGCAGTCGCCCACGTAAATAGACAGGGCGGCACAAGAAGCAGGAGGGCAGTGGCAAAAACTGCAAGGACTTTTCGCTGGGCGGAAAATCATGTGATAGCACTGTCAGCAGTGTTTCATTCCGGGAATGGAAACTGGGAAGCAGACTTCCTCAGTAGGCACGACCTCCACCCGGCAGAGTGGGAACTTTATGGGGAAGTTTTCCACATGATTGTAAACCGTTGGGAATTACCAAAGGTGGACATGATGGCGTCCCGTCTGAACAAAAAACGGGACAGGTATTGCGCCAGGTTAAGAGACCCTCAGGCAATAGCTGTGGACGTTCTGGTAACACCGTGGGTGTACCAGTCGGTGTATGTGTTCCATCCTCTGCTTTTCATACCTAAGGTACTGAGAATTATAAGACGTAGAGGAGTAAGAACTATACTCATGGCTCCGGATTGGCCAAGAAGGACTTGGTACCCGGAACTTCAAGAGATGCTCACAGAGGACTTATGGCCTCTGCCGCTAAGAAGGGACTTGTTTCAGCAAGTACCATGTCTGTTCCAAGACTTACCGCAGCTGCGTTTGACGGCATGGCGGTGGAACGCCGGATCCTAAGGGAAAAGGCATTCAGGAAGAGGTCATTCCTACCCTGGTCAAAGCCAGAAAGGAGGTGACCGCACAACATTATCACCACATGTGGCGAAAATATGTTGCGTGGTGTGAGGCCAGGAAGGCCCCACGAAGAAATTTCAACTCGGTCGATTCCTGCATTTCCTGCAAACAGGAGTGTCTATGGGCCTCAAATTGGGGTCCATTAAGGTTCAAATTTCGGCCCTGTCGATTTTTCTTCCAGAAAGAATTGGCTTCAGTTCCTGAAGTCCAGAAGTTTGTCAAGGCAGTATTGCATATACAACCCCCTTTTGTGCCTCCAGTGGCACTGTGGGATCTCAACGTAGTTCTGGGATTCCTCAAAACACATTGGTTTAAAACCAGTCAAATCTGTGGATTTGAAGCATCTCACATGAAAAGTGAACATGCTCTTGGACCTGGCCTGGACCAGGCGAGTGTCAAATTGGTGGTTTTTTTCTCAAAAAAGCCCATATCTGTTTGTCCATTCGGACAGGGCAGAGCTGCGGACTCGTCCCCAGTTCTCTCCCTAAGGTGGTGTCAGTGTTTCACCTGAACCAGCTTATTGTGGTGTCTTGCGCCTACTAGGGACTTGGAGGACTCCAAGTTGCTAGATGTGGTCAGGGCCCTGAAAATATAGGTTCCAGGATGGCTGGAGTCAGGAAAACTGACTTGCTGTTATCCTGTATGCACCCAACAAACTGGGTGCTCTTGCTTCTAAGCAGACTTTTGCTAGTTGGATGTGTAATACAATTCAGCTTGCACATTCTGTGGCAGGCCTGCCACAGCCAAAATATGTAAATGCCCATTCCACAAGGAAGGTGGGCTCATCTTGGGCGGCTGCCCGAGGGGTCTCGGCTTTACAACTTTGCCGAGCGGCTATTTAGTCAGGGGCAAACACGTTTGTAAAATCCTACAAATTTGATAACCTGGCTAAGGAGGACCTGGAGTTCTCTCATTCGGTGCTGCAGAGTCATCCGCACTCTCCCGCCCGTTTGGGAGCTTTGGTATAATCCCCATGGTCCTTTCAGGAACCCCAGCATCCACTAGGACGATAGAGAAAATAAGAATTTACTTACCGATAATTCTATTTCTCGGAGTCCGTAGTGGATGCTGGGCGCCCATCCCAAGTGCGGATTATCTGCAATACTTGTACATAGTTACAAAAATCGGGTTATTATTGTTGTGAGCCATCTTTTCAGAGGCTCCGCTGTTATCATACTGTTAACTGGGTTCAGATCACAGGTTGTACAGTGTGATTGGTGTGGCTGGTATGAGTCTTACCCGGGATTCATAAATCCTTCCTTATTGTGTACGCTCGTCCGGGCACAGTACCTAACTGGCTTGGAGGAGGGTCATAGGGGGAGGAGCCAGTGCACACCACCTGATCCTAAAGCTTTACTTTTTGTGCCCTGTCTCCTGCGGAGCCGCTATTCCCCATGGTCCTTTCAGGAACCCCAGCATCCACTACGGACTCCGAGAAATAGAATTATCGGTAAGTAAATTCTTATTTTTTATTTATTTAAAAAAAAAAAAGTAACAGCGCTGTGCCGAGCTCCCGCTCGCCCGCCCGCCAGCCGCCCGCTCTCCTCACTGCTCGGATCCCCGCCACCGCGGCTCACAGAGCCGCTACAGGGATCCGACATAAGGACACACTGCAGTTTTAAATTTGGCGCCGTCAAGGAGGGGGCGGGGCTTGATCCCGCTCTGCGCGCCCGGAAGTAGCGCGCGCTGGGGACCCGTTCTTTTCCTGTCAGCAGCAGCGCGGGACGGAGGCCACGCGACCACACGAGCAGTTACAGTGGGGAAGGGGGGCACTCGGGGGCACTGCAGGTACACTATTTGTTTATTGCAGCCTGTCACTGCACACAGTATCGTGCAGGACAGATCGGCTGCTGTGGCTACATTCTTTTCCCTGCTTCCCTCCCCTCCCTCCCATTCTCCCTATAGCTGTTTTCCTGTGGGGGAAGGGTATCAAGTTTAGGTGCTGCCATGGCCACCAAAGGCTCCAAGGCAACACAAAAGCAGGGTCAGATTTCAGGTGAGGAGTCACAGCCATCAGCTCAGCCCTCCTCAGAACCCCAGAGCGCCCCGACATGGTCGACACAGCTCACAGAGGTGATGTCCCTGCTGACTGGGGAACTTAAAGCCTCTCGGGAAGATAGAGAGGCGGCCCGGTTCCGACAGCTTGTCCCGGTACCGGCGCCAGAACCTGCATGGGCAGTCTCATTGGCAAAGTCAGTGGTAGGGCTTTCCAGGGCTGTAATACCTTCCCAAGCCCCGTCCTTTAGCCCCCCCCAACAGGCTGCAAAAAAGAGATTGCTAGCCTCTGTGTTACAGGACTTTGATGATGATATGTCTCAATTAGATGAGGCGGGGTTAGATGTACAGGATATACAGGATGTGGATATACAGGATACTGATGACGATCAGGTATACGGGGACTATGAACCAGTAGCTCAGGGTATAGAGGCTCTTATTACTGCTATTCGCTCAGTGTTACAGGTGGAGGAGACGGAAGACATCTTACGCCCTTCAAGGTTTGGCACCGACCAATACCTGCCGGTGACTTTTCCAGTTTCGGAGTAGCTGGATGCGCTTATAACAACAGCCTGGAAGCATCCAGACGCAAAATTTCAGGTATCAAGAAAAATGTTGTCTTCCTATCCTTTACCCGCAGGTAGCAGAACGCGCTATGAGAACTCGCCGATCGTGGATCCTTCGGTGTCTCATCTGTCCAAAAAGACGGTCCTGCCTGTTCCGGGGGCAACTTCACTTGAGGAGGCGTCAGATAGGAAGTTGGAGTCTACCTTAAAGAATATTTACTCTGCGGCAGGGGTTTTGCAGCGCCCGGCGCAGGTAGGTTGTTGGGTCAACAAGGCGATCGAAGCTTGGGCGGAACAATTGTCCTCTGGAATTCGTGACGAATTACCGGCGGATCAATTGATAGACTTGGCAGAACACATCCGTGAATCAGCCCTTTATCTTTGCGAAGCGTCCAAGGACATAGGTGTTCTCGGAGCTAGAATTTCCGCTTTAACAATTGCGGCCCGCAGAGCGCTATGGCTCCGGCATTGGCATGCGGATACGGAATCCAAAAGGGCGGCAGAGGCGTTACCCTTTACGGGGGAGTTTCTGTTTGGTAAGGATCTGGATGCCTGGATCTCTACGGCCACGGGGGGTAGGTCGGCTTATCTTCCTTCTGCTGCTCCAGCCGCTCGCAGACCATATAGGGGTCCCTCTTTTCGATCCTTTCGTGCCCCTTCCAGGTTTCGAGGACAGGCCAGGGGTGGAGCTTCTACCTTCCGTGGCCATAGAGGCAGAGGCGGCGGCAGGGGTAGAGGTTCCGCAGCCTCAGCCCAGTCAGACGTTAAGTCTTCTGGCACTGCCACCGCATGACGGGCCTCCCTCCCACCTGGAAGATCACAGGGTGGGAGCTCGTTTGTGGGATTTCAAGGAGGTCTGGATACACTCCTGCCCAGATGCTTGGGTCCGGGATCTCATCACTTGCGGTTACAAGCTCGTTTTTCGGGAACAACCACCCCAGCGGTTCTTTACCACGGGTTTGCCAGTTTCCGACAACCGGGGAGTTGCCTTACAAGCCGCGGTCCAGAAGCTTCTGTCTGCAAGGGTTGTGATCCCTGTTCCCTCGCATCATCGAAAACAGGGCTATTACTCAAGCCTGTTTCTAGTACCGAAGCCGGACGGCTCAGTCAGACCAATCCTGAACTTGAAAGATCTCAATCCGTATTTGAAGGTGTTCAAGTTCAAGATGGAGTCCCTCCAGTCTGTTATTGCGGGGTTGGAAAAAGACGAGTTTCTGGCATCCTTAGACATCAAGGACGCATACTTACATGTTCCCATTTGGCCTCCTCACCAGGCTTTTCTCCGGTTCGCAATACTGGACGCTCATTTACAGTTCCAGGCCCTTCCTTTCGGTCTCTCTTCTGCTCCCAGAGTGTTCACAAAGATCATGGCGGTCATGATGGCCCTGCTTCGGAAGCAGGGTGTGACAAT